>NC_045987.1:4439797-4457297 GCF_010909765.2 Amblyraja radiata | reverse complement strand
AATATCAATTGACTTGGCCTCCACTGCCATGTGTGGCAATGAATTCCACAGATTCACCACCCTCCAACTAAAGATATTCCTCCTCATCTCCTTCCTAAAAGAACGTCCTTTAATTCTGAGGCTATGGCCTCTGGTCCTAGACTCACCCACTAGTGGAAACATCCTCTCCACATCCACTCTATCCAGGCCTATCCATAGTCAAAAGAAAGATGTAGTTAATGCTGTGAAAGTTGATCGTCAAAAGGCACTTGACCCGTGTTTTATACTTAGTAATATAAAATCCCTTGGAGATGACCAAGTGGATAACATGTGACAAAGGGTTCAATGTTTTTCCAGATTGGAGCATGTGTACAGAGATGTGTTGGAAGGAACTGCAGAAGCTGGTTTACACCGAAGATAGATGCTGGAGTAACTCAGCGGGTCAGGCAGCAGCATCACTGGAGAAAAGGAATGGGTGACGTTTCGTGCTGGGACCAGATTCTAAAATACCGGCAGTTAGAAATGGAAAGATCTAAAGAGGGTAGATGGCCGTCCAGGGAAGTTCAAGCGAAGGGGCGCCTATGGAGACGGGAGAAGGGGGCATCACTGGAAATCTATCCATGTTCTCCGGAGATGCTGCCTGACCTGTTGAGTTACTCCAGCACTTTTTGGCCTCTAATGAGTTCAGACTTGTTGGTTTATAATTACAAAATTGATTTATTTTCCCCCAGCTCAAATGTATTTCCTTTATTTGATAGCATCTGCTTTCTTGAGGGATCGGAAAACAATTGGACTCTCGTGACCCAAGTCTTTGCCGTCGAAATTGATAACGACAAATTACAACTCAATGGCAGTCAACTCTTTCACAACCAATCATCGACCGTTATCTCCAACAATTAGGCGACATGGTGGCATAGCAGCAGAGCTACCGGCTCACAGCGCCAGGGACCCGGGTTCAATCCTGACTATGGGTGCTGTCTGTGCGGAGTTTGTACGTTCTCCCCTTGACCTGCGTGGGTTTTCTCCGGAAATCTTCAGTTTCCTCCCACACTCCAAAGACGTACAGATTTGTAAGTTAATTGACTTGGTATCAATGTAAAATTGTCGCTGGTGTATGTAGGGTAGTGTTAGCGTGCGGGGATCGCCGGTCAGCGCGGGCTCGGTGGGCGGAAGGGCCTGTTTCCGCGCAGTATCTCTAAACTCTAAAATCATCTCTATCTGCCCCAACACACATGCAAACACATGCATTCGTTTTGTAAGAAACTGATGGAGAATTTTCAATATCTATGTGGTACTTCCAGCGCCAGCAGATTGAATCTATCCAGAAATAATCTTTCAATTTTACAAATCCATTTTTTTATTACTTAGCAGATGTAAACCATAAGCCCAGGGCTTTAATTCTGTGATGGGAAGTATGTTCACTCGTCACCTGGAATTCTCAGGGCTAAATGAAATACTCAACAACTCTTTGAAGGTCTAGTGGAAGATCTTTAGCGGGCTTAGGAAGTTCAGCATGTCCCCAACAACTCTCACCAACTTCTACAGATGCGCCCCGGAAAGCATTTTATCATTTCATCACAACTTGGTTTGGGAACAGCTCCATTCAAGACCGCAAGAAATTACAGCGGCCCAGACCATCACACAAACCAACCTCCCTTCTATTGACCCAATTTATACCTCACGCTGCCTCGGCAAGGCCAGCAACAGAATCAAGGACGAGTCGCACCCCTAGCCACTCCCTCTTCTCCCCTCTCCCATCGGGCAAAAGGGATAGGTGTGTGAAAACGCACACCTCCAGATTCAGTGACTGTTTCTTCCCAGCTGTTATCAGGCAACTGAATCATCCTACCACAACCAGAGAGAAATCCTGATCTACTATCTACCTCATTGGTGACTCTCGGACTATCCTTGATCGGACTTTACTGGCTTTACCTTGTAAATGGTTCGATTGTAATCATGTATTGTCTTTCCGCTGACTGGATAGCACGCAACAAAAGCTTTTCACTGTACCTCGGTACACGTGACAATAAACTAAACTACACTGAACTGAACTGAAGTTTAGAAGTCAGTGTACAAATTTGATCATACCTGAATTATGGGGCGGAACGTGTTTAAATAGTGTTATTCACCGAGTGTCTTGCATTAGTGTATAATAATGGGGAATAAAATCCATTTAGTATAGGGGGAGCAGTAAATTACAGAACCTGATACAGAATCTAAAGTACAGATGCCTGACGTCAGCAAATGTTTGAAATTTGTGAAGGATGTTATACATGGACCACAATAAAATCAGAAGCAGAGTCAACATAGGTAAAAAATGTGCGAAATTCATAATGCTTCATAAATCTAAAAGAAGTTACATTATCAACTAAGGGGTAAAACTAGCAAACATAATATATTTGGAAGGTACACAAAAAAGCTGGAGAAACTCAACGGGTGCAGCAGTATCTATGGAGCGAAGGAAATAGGCAACGTTTCGGGCCGAAACCCGGAAGGGTTTCGGCCCGAAACGTTGCCTATTTCCTGAAATGGTTCCAATTCGGCCCGAAACGTTGCCTATTTCCTGAAATGGTTCCAATTCGGCCCGAAACGTTGCCTATTTCCTGAAATGGTTCCAATTCGGCCCGAAACGTTGCCTATTTCCTGAAATGGTTCCAATTCGGCCCGAAACGTCGCCTATTTCCTTCGCTCCATAGATGCTGCTGCACCCGTTGAGTTTCTCCAGCTTTCTTGTGTACCTTCGATTTTCCAGCATCTGCAGTTCCTTCTTGAACATAATATATTTGGATTTTTTTGTTTCAGTTTTTAGAGATATAAAGCGCGGAAACAGGCCCTTCGGCAAAACGAGTCCGCACCTACCAGCGATTTATAAAATATTATAGGATGGGTGGGAAGGAACTGCAGATGTTGGTTTACGTACTAGGGACAATTTATTATCTCAGTATCATCCCTCTCCGTCATTGAGTGCGCCTATAACCTTTGCTCCTCCATGTCTTGTTCATGAGACACAGTATTTGAAGTACACTCTTACATTTACTTTTCAACTCCTTGATCTCTTACATTTCCTTATCTCTGTAACTCCCTCTCCCCTGACGCTCAGTCTGAAGAAGGGCCTCGACCCCGAAACGTCACCCATTCCTTCTATCCGGAGATGCCGCCTGTCACGCTGAGTTGCTCAGGCAGTTTGTGTCTATCTTCGGTGTAAACCAGCATCTGCAGTTCCTCACCACACATATGAAGTACATGGTACTGAATGGATGGGGGGGGGGGGGTGGGGGGGGGGCATGTGGGCAACTGTGAGCATTAATAGGACAGACTAATCACCAAGATACTTCAAGTTAAGGCAGTTCATAATTAGTTTAGTTTAGTTTAGTTTAGTTTAGAGATACAGCACAGAAACAGGCCCTTCGGCCCACCGAGCCCGCGCTGACCAGCAATCGATAAAGTATTACAGGATGTGTCGGAAGGAACTACAGATGCTGGTTTACACACAGGGACACTTTTTACATTCATACCAAGCCAATTAACCTACAAACCTGTACGTGTGGGAGGAAACCGGAGATCCCGGAGAAAACCCACGCAGGTCACGGGGAGAACGTACTCCGTGGAGACAGCACCCGTAGTCAGGATCAAACCTGGGTCTCTGCCGCTGTCAGGCAGTAGCACAACCACTATGCTACCGTGCTGCATGGTAACTCTACAAGCCTGGCTTCAGCAACTACACTATCAGCACTGCAGCATCGATACAGCCTTTCGTTCGTGCCAACCCACCATCGACCCAAGTTTGGTTTTCATTGTCGGAGGAGATCGCAAGCCCAGCAAAAGTACAGTTAACCGCAGACCTTCATCGGGCCATCATGAAATAAGCAACTTTCATCTATTATCCTTGAAGTAGATTTAGACTGGAGTCTCCAAGGCAACAGTGCAGTTACCAATGAAAACTAATTACTATCCATTAAAATGCCATCATCCCCATTGATCAGCCTTGTCGCACGTTCACACCACAATCATCGGTGATAGATTGAAATGCAAAACATATCACAAAGAAATGCTTCCAGCCACACAGAGGCTCCGAATTATTTCCAGGCCAAACAGCAGTATTGATGTGGATAGAGAACTGGCTGGCAAACAGGAAGCAAAGAGTAGGAGTAAACGGGTCCTTTTCACAATGGCAGGCAGTGACTAGTGGGGTACCGCAAGGCTCAGTGCTGGGACCCAAGCTATTTACAATATATATTAATGATCTGGATGAGGGAATTGAAGGCAATATCTCCAAGTTTGCGGATGACACTAAGCTGGGGGGCAGTGTTAGCTGTGAGGAGGATGCTAGGAGACTGCAAGGTGACTTGGATAATAATAATAATAATGGATGGGATTTATATAGCGCCTTTCTAATACTCAAGGCGCTTTACATCGCATTATTCATTCACTCCTCAGTCACACTCGGTGGTGGTAAGCTACTTCTGTAGCCACAGCTGCCCTGGGGCAGACTGACGGAAGCGTGGCTGCCATTCTGCGCCTACGACCCCTCCGACCACCACCAATCACGCACACACATTCACACACAGGCAAAGGTGGGTGAAGTGTCTTGCCCAAGGACACAACGACAGTATGCACTCCAAGCGGGATTCGAACCGGCCACCTTCCGGTCGCCACTTAGCCTATTGCACCATCTGCCGTCCCAAATAGGCTGGGTGAGTGGGCAAATGTTTGGCAGATGCAGTATAATGTGGATAAATGTGAGGTTATCCATTTTGGTGGCAAAAACAGGAAAGCAGACTATTATCTAAATGGTGGCCGACTAGGAAAAGGGGAGATGCAGCGAGACCTGAGTGTCATGGTACACCAGTCATTGAAAGTAGGCATGCAGGTGCAGCAGGCAGTGAAGAAAGCGAATGGTATGTTAGCTTTCATAGCAAAAGGATTTGAGTATAGGAGCAGGGAGGTTCTACTGCAGTTGTACAGGGTCTTGGTGAGACCACACCTGGAGTATTGCGTACAGTTTTGGTCTCCAAATCTGAGGAAGGACATTATTGCCATAGAGGGAGTGCAGAGAAGGTTCACCAGACTGATTCCTGGGATGTCAGGACTGTCTTATGAAGAAAGACTGGATAGACTTGGTTTATACTCTCTAGAATTTAGGAGATTGAGAGGGGATCTTATAGAAACTTATAAAATTCTTAAGGGGTTGGACAGGCTAGATGCAGGAAGATTGCTCCCGATGTTGGGGAAGTCCAGGACAAGGGGTCACAGCTTAAGGATAAGGGGGAAATCCTTTAAAACCGAGATGAGAAGAACTTTTTTCACACAGAGAGTGGTGAATCTCTGGAACTCTCTGCCACAGAGGGTAGTCAAGGCCAGTTCATTGGCTATATTTAAGAGGGAGTTAGATGTGGCCCTTGTGGCTAAGGGGATCAGAGGGTATGGAGAGAAGGCAGGTACGGGATACTGAGTTGGATGATCAGTATGATGGGTGGAAACAAATCGACATCATGTGACAATCTGGCTAATACAATTTGGCAATGGTGTATCCAGAGAGATATTTGGATATCAGCCACTTACCTACCAGGAAGACTAAATTTAGTGGCAGACACCAGGTCACGCAAATTTAATGAAAACACCGAATAGATGTTGAATAAAAAAGTATTTGCTGATATTACAGCAAGATATGGAACACCAGATATCGATCAGTTAGCAAATTATGTTTCATGGGAACCAGGCCCTGGGGCAGCGGCGACAGATGCATTTTCGCTGCATTGGGGGAAATTGTTTATTTACGCATTCCCTCCTTTCTGCCTCATCAGTCGGGTATTAAGGAAAATACAACAAGACTCTGCGTCTGGTATTTTGGTAGTACCCGATTGGCCTACACAACCATGGTTCCCAGTGGTATTAAACATGGTATTAGAACCATGTATCACCATCCCACATAGACCAGATTTATTGCTACATCCCGTAACAAGGGATAGCCACCCATGCCATAACCATTTGAACTTATTAATTTGTAGAGTTTAAAAACACCTCTACTACAACTGGGACTGACGGACCGAACAGTGAACATAATCTCGGCGACCCAAAGACAGTCAACCAAAAAACAGTATCTGGTCTATATCAGGAAGTGGGAGATGCATTGTCACAAAAACAACATCACCCACAGAGACATGAACATCCCGTCTGTTCTGGAATATCTGGCAGGCCTCCACTATGATGAGGGGCTCAGTTACAGTGCCATCAACTGCGCCAGAAGTGCCCTATCGACTTACCTATGGCAGGGGACAGAGCGTTACTCTGTTGGGACTCACCCACTGGTAACAAAACTTATGAGGGGAATTTTTAATACCAATCCCCCAAGAACCAGGTACTCCTAAATATGGGATGTAAGTATTATCCTGAAGATGCTCAGGAATTGGTCTCCAGCAACAGCTCTGTCCCTACACAGACTGACATTAAAAACAGTCATGCTAATGGCATTGGTCACGGCACAGAGGGTACAATCACTGCATAAACTAAGACTGGACAACATGACTTCCTCAACTGAAAATATTACGTTTCATATCTATGAATTAGTAAAGCAGAACAGACAGGGATCAGCAGGCCTCAATATACAATTTAGGTCATACCCAACAGATGACCGTCTCTGTATAGTAAGACATTTGTCGTTATACATGGAGAAAACGAAAATCATAAGAGGCAATGAGAAGGCACTTTTTGGTCAGTCACAAGCAACCACACAAAAGAGTGACAGTCCAGACCATCTCAAGATGGCTGAAACAGGTGCTAACACAGGCTGGGGTGGATACTAATATTTTTAAATCTCAGTCCACCAGGGCTGCAGCTACATCGGCAGCAATACAGTTGGATGTACCAATGGACCAAATCCTCAAGGCAGCAGGATGGTCTGGGGAAAAAACATTCCAACTATTTTACAACAAACCAGTAATGAAACCTGGAACGTTTGCAGAAACAATTTTAAGTTCTGTAAATTAATTGAAACCCATAAAAAGGGGTTATAATTTTGTGTCGATTTCAATGTCGAATTCATGTCCAAATTATGTTAACACAATTCCTCCTACAGTCATCAAGGCAGACGCGATGCATGGACTCGTTTCCACGGCATGAAATCACAGAGCTTTAAAATCTTCACGTAGTCACTCACGTGACTCCGAAGTAAAATAGTAAGATTAAACGAGAACTTACCAGTTTGAAGTTTGATCTGTATTTTATGAGGAGTTACGATGAGGGATTACGTGCCCTCCGCTCCCACCCTTGATCATATACTCAACTGGTATCTCTTCTCTAATCTTACTATGTTTAGTCATTACAGTTATCTGTGATTTCACGCCGCTGCTTTGAAGAATGACACGCATGCGTCCTGGCGGGCTTCTTCACGTAATCCCTCATCGTAACTCCTCATAAAATACAGATCAAACTTCAAACTGGTAAGTTCTCGTTTAATCTTACTATTAATTGTAACAAAGGTGATTTAAAAATGTCAGTTAAGAATATTGCAAGGCTCCAGCGAGCTCGAACAAAAAAATTATTTGCAATGTATATTAATGAAACGTGAGATGCTATCGTACAGCCGTACTGTTCCAGGCTTTTTTGTTTCTTTAGCCTGCAAAGTCAGATATCAGAAATACCATCCAGAAGCCCTACAGATATGTTCCATGTCTGGTTTCATTTGCTGACTTTAGTTTGAGGCATATCGAGGCAAAGTGCCTCCGCTTAACGATGACAACACTGTTGTTGACCAAATCACAGCTGGTGATGAGTCAGCACATGAGGGCAGCGAGCGGTAGAGTTGGTGCCTTCCAGCATTAGAGACCCGGGTTCCATCCTGACTACGGGTGCTGTCTGTACGGTGTTTGTACATTCTCCCCGTGACCTGCGTGGGTTTTCCCCGGGTGCTCCAGTTTCCTCCCACACTCCAATGACGTACAGGTTTGTAGGTTTATTGGCTTCTGTAAATTGTCCCCAATGTGTAAGATAGTGCTAGCAGGGGCGGAAATCCAGGGGGGGACACATCCCCCCCCTCTGATTTGAGAGGTGGGGGACTATCCCCCCCCCCCCTCCCCATTTTTTGTAATCCGGATTTTAAAACCCGGTGAAATCTCCGCTTTCCGCGAGACAGTGGGGGTGGGACTACGGATTGAGGGCGCCGATTGGACGAGAGAGACGTCGGTCAGCAGGCAGTGGGGGCGGGAGATGATGATTCAGCGTGATCATTGGAGGAGGGAGACGTGCCAAAACACTCTCGGCACTCTCGGCGCCTCATCCGCAGCCAGGATCGATCCCGGCTCTCCGGCGCTGTCCCGTCCCCGCAGAGAAACAGGGCTAAACCCAGCACAACTCTGCCTGTCCCGCCAGGTTAACCTACAGCCCTGCCTGGACTTGCGGGAAATATGGCCCAGGTTTACAGGCAGCGCGGAGAAGCTGCGCTGGTGTCCCGTCAGTCCAGGCAGGGCTGTAAGAGTCTCGACCCGAAACATCGCCTTTTTCCTTCGCTCCATAGATGCTGCCTCACCCGCTGAGTTTCTCCAGCATTTTTGTCCACCTTCGATTTTCCAGCTGGAAATACAATTGTTTTATTTATCTTGAAAGGGATTTTCATTAAAAAAAAAAGATCTTTGGATTTAAACAGAGAATTGGTAGTTTTGTTTAGATATGCTGAAATAGGCGCTTCTGCTCACTGAGTCCGCACCGATCTGCGATCACCCCGCACATTAACACTAACCTTATACACTGGAGACTATTCACAATTTTACCAAAGCCAATTTACTTACAAACCTGAACGTGTCTGATTTGCGGGAGAAACCAGAGCACCCGGAGAAAACCCACGCGGTCACGGGGAGAACGTACAAACTCCGTAATGACAGCATCGGCAGTCAGGATCGAACCCGGGTCTCTGGCGCTGTGCGGCAGCAACTCTACCGCTGCGCCACCGTGCAGCGAATGTTATGACTATGCTCTTGAAAGACACCTTGCAGACATATAATTTTGCCGAGAATTATGAAACATTGCACATTTTGCGCAGCTCCATCCACAGGGAACCATACATTTTTTTTCGGAGATTAGAAAGGACACATACAGCTTCAAGACATATGTGCATGTCTTGCCAAGTACTGCCACTTGATAATCTTATTTGGCAGAAATCATGTTTTGACAGGCTGTTAGGCCATCTGTTACTCAAGTTTTGACAGAGAGATTCTAGTTTGAATAACAATACACAGGGTCCCATTTTTATTCTCTTTGGCATTTTGAAAGCAAAACTTTTTGTTGTTGTTTAAGATGCACCTCACGCTGGCGAGAATAGTTTCTGTGATCACAGTTGAGGAGGGGTGGCCATGCGTGGTTTGATGTTGGGAAATCACTTCCAAAGCAGCCCAGTAATTCAGGTTAGTTTTGAGATACAGCATGGAACCAGGCCCTTCCACCCACCCAGTCCACACAGACCATCTGTCATCCATTCACTCCAGATGGACACATAATGCTGGAGGAACTCAGCGGGTCAGGCAGCATCCCTGGAGAAAGGGAGTAGGTGATGTTTTGGGTCGGAACCGTTCTCCAGACCATGTCTTCGTTCGGTCTCGCCGACGTGCAAGAGGCACCATGTTTGGCATCGGCTTCAGGCAATAATGTGAGATGCTGGGAAATAATCTTGGGTAAAGATAGACACAAAACACTCGAGTAACTCAGTGGGTCAGATTCTGCATAGGAAGGAACTGCAGATGCTGATTTAAACCGAAGATCGACACACAAAGCTCGAGTATCTCATCCATGTCGTTGTACCAGAGCCAAAGTCGTCTTGTTAAGTCTCATTGTCTGTAACTGGTTTTCACCTCGCCCACAGCGAACAATGGCCTGTTTCCTTTATCATTGTTACTTTTTTACATATCTTTCATTCATTTGTTCAATATCTCTCTACATCACCGTCTATATCTCTCGTTCCTCTTTCCCCTAACTCTCCGTCTGAAGAAGGGTCTCGACCCAAAACGTCACCTATTCCTTTTCTCCAGAGATGCTGCCTGACCTGTTGAGTTAAGGGCCTGTCCCACTTTCCCGTGCTGCTCACGAATTCTCCCGAGTTTTCCCCTTGATTCAAACTCGGAGAATGTTCGTAACGAGGCTGTAGGGGTCCGTAGATATATCGTAGCGACTCGTTATGTCAGCCGTGGGTACTCGGGGTATCAGGTAAGTCGAGACGTTTTTTCCAGCATGACAAAAAATGTCCACAAAAAAGATAGTCTGGAGGAGAAAGATTGCAACATTTAATGCCCCGAGTGCCTACGGCTGACAGTACGAGCCGTTACGATATATTTACGGACTCCTACAGCCCCGTTACGAACATTCTCCGAGTTTGAATCAAGGGGAAAACTCGGCAGCACGGGAAAGTGGGACAGGCCCTTTCCTACAACATTTTGTGCCATTTTCGGCATAAGCCGGCATCTGCAGTTCCTTCCCACACATCCGTTCACACTCGTTCAACGTTATCTCTCCTTCGTGTCCGCTCCCTGCACACCAGGGCCAATTTACAGTTAACCTACACACCCGCACGTCTTTGGGATGTGGAAGGAAACCAGAGAGTACCTGAAGTGAACCCACACGATCGTAGGGAAAACATGCAGACTCCACGCAGATTGTGAACCCAGGTGTCTGGCTCTGTGAGGCAGCAGCTCTACCAGCTGCGACACTGTGCCGCCCCTAACCTGAAAGATGATATGTGAAAGAGTGGAAGGTAATCCTGATGGGAGATAAGAAATGTCAAACAACTATCATAATTTCCAGGATACTATCCTCAAATCTGCTGTGCACATAAACACACCACTCAAAGATTCTAATGCATTGCTGATGGCATTAACACAAGCAAATGCAAGTCAAAACAGCTAAGGCAAAGGCAACAGATCTTTTGCTTGGAGGCAACGTTAGTTATGATGTGCAGATAAGCATGGCCTAGGGGATGTTTTTGGAAGATAGGCACAAAATGCTGGAGCAACTCAGCGGGACAGGCAGCTTCTCTGGAGAGAAGGAATGGGTGACGTACCAACTCGAGACCCTTCATCAGAGTGAGAGTCAGGGGATGTTTTTGGAAGATTGCCTCCAGCTTTCATGAAGATTGAACTGAAAACTGGACATCAGTGTCAAGTGAACAATGAACCAGGCTACCTCACAGCGCCAGAGACCCGGGTTCGATCCTGACCGGGTGCTGTCTGTACGGAGTTTGCACGTTCTCCCTGTGACCGTGTGGATTTTCTCCGGGTGCTCCGGTTTCCTCCCACATTCCAAAGACGTGCAGGTTTGCAGGCTAATTGGCGTTGGTAAAATTGAAAATTATCCTTAGTGTGTGTAGGATAGTGTTGGTGTACAGGCTGATCACTGGACGAAGGGCCTGTTTCCACACTGTATCTCTGAAGTTAAGAAAAGTCCCTTGAAAGAGAAAGGATGAGAGGGTTGTGAGAGCCAGGCTTCTAATTTCGGAGAGGTTTTTAATTCCAAATATTACCAGCTTTGAGAGTGTCTGCAATGCTCTCCCGATTGTTGCCAATGCCATCCCACACATTGCACAACTTGGCTCTGTGGCAGCAAGACCTTCTGCAATACAACATTCAACATATCCGCACTCCAGAGATTCCTCCCAAGATCCACATGTAAGGCTAACAAACCTGACCCACGGAACCGGTATTCTTTGGTATTTGACTTTGATTGATCGCTTGATCTGATGTTGCAGTTGTATAAGACGTTGGTGAGGCCACGTTTAGAGTATTGTGTTCATTTCTGGGCACCGAGTTATTGGAAAGATGTTGTCAAGCTGGAAAAGGTACAGAGAAGATTTACGAAGATGTTGCCAGGACCACAGGGAGAGGTTGAGTAGGGTGGGGCTCTATACCTTGGAGCGCTGGAGGATGAGGGGTGATCTTCTAGAAGCGTATAAGATCATGAGAGGAATAAATTGGGTCTCTTGCCCAGAGTAGGGGAATCGAGGACCAGAGGACATAGGTTTACGGTGAAGGGGAAAGATTTAATAGGAATCTGAGGGGTAACCATTTCACACAAAGGGTGGTGGGTCTATGGAACAAGCTGCCAGAGGAGGTAGGTGAGGCTGGGACTATCCCAACGTTTAAGAAACAGTTAGACAGGTACGTGGATAGGACAGGTTTGCAGGGATATGGACCAAATAGTGGCAGGTGGGACTAGTGTAGATGGAACACGTTGGCCGGTGTGGGCAAGTTGGGCCGAAGGGCCTGTTCCACACTGTGTCACTCTATGACACTATGAGTGAATGAATTGATTGAAAGATACAGCACGGAAATAGGCCCTTCGGTTCACTGCGTCCATGCTGTCCATCGATCACCCGTTCACACTAGTACTACGTTGTCCCACTACCTCATCCACTCACTGCACACTCAGGGCAATTCACAGGGGGACGATGAACCTACAGACATACGTAAGCATACTGCACGGTGGCGCAGCGGTAGAGTTGCTGCCTTACAGCGCTTGCAGTGACGGAGACCCGGGTTCGATCTCGACTACGGGTCCTGTCTGTACAGAGTTTGTACGTTCTCCCCGTGACCTGCGTGGGTTTAGTCCGAGATCTTCGGTTTCCTCCCACACTCCTAAGTCGCACAGGTAAGTAGGTAAATTGGCTTGGTAAATGTTTAAAAAAATCCTGTTGTGTGTGGGATAGTGTTAGTGTGCGGGGATCACTGGTCGGCGCGGACCTGGTGGGCTGAAGGGCCTGTTACCGCGCTGTATCTCTAAACTGAAACTAAAACTGATACTGATATTGCTGAGGTTTAATTAACCTCCTTCAGCAGGTCAGGAAGATGGCCATTGGAAGATTAATTTAGAAATCGTGCGGGCACATCTAAAATAAAAATATTAAGTAATCAAACCAAATTAAAATAGAACCTCTGGTGATAAAATCACATCCACACACGTTAAATGAAGCTAAGGATGAAAGAACAGAGGTGTTATTCCAACATTTTGAATAACTTGAGAATGAAAGTGTAGGTGGATTGTTAAATATAATGCCAACTTTAACAAGCAAAGAGAGAAGAATGAAGGTGTGAGGTCACATGAAGATCAATGCTGACACCAATTTATTTTTTGATTCAAACTTTTAGAAACAAAATAGAGAGAGAAAAAAAACCCAGTCTCTGAGATCCATTAAGTAAGGGTCCTGGTGTTAATTTTCTTATAAAAGGTCATGTGAAGTGCCAGGTAAATGTGACAAATGATAGAACTTCTGTGCTCTTGCCTTGATGTTTCACGTCTTTGATGTTTATATCCATTGATCAGTGAGTGGCAACAGATAATGCTGTCCACAAGCTCCATCCAAGGCCACCAGAAAGTGTAGAGAGTTGTGGACGCAGCCCAGACCGTCCATCGCACAAACCAACCTCCCTTCCATCGACTCCATCTACACTTCACGCTGCCACGGCAAGGCCAGCAGCATAATCAAGGACCAGGCGCACCCCCTCTCCCAGCAGGCAAGAGGTACAGAAGTGTGAAAACGCACACCTCCAGATTCAGGGACAGTTTCTTCCCAGCTGCTGTCAGGCAACCGGACCATCCTATCGTCAACTAGACAGCTGTCCTGACCTGCCATCCACCTCAACGGAGACCTTCTGACTATATTTAATCGGACTTTATCTTGCCATAAACGTTATTCCCTTTATCCTCGGTACATTGTGGATGGCTTGATCGTGATCATGTATAACTCTATCACCCTCTAGTAATGTCACTGACTGGGTAGCACGCAACAAAATGCACGTGGCAACAATAAGCAAAACTGAATCTCTGTCGATTGATAGTGCTTTGTAGTTTGTGAAAGTGGACATTAATATTAGACTTGTAGAACCCATAGCAGTGGAGTGCAGTGCAATGGTGTTAGTGGCCACTGTAAACTTGTGCCAGTTCCCACTTAGCCAGCATCATCCAGGGCAGATGACCTTGTTATCCATGTGGACACAAAAAGCTGGAGTAACTCTGCGGGACAGGCAGCATCTCTGGAGAGAAGGAATGAATGGGTGATGTTTCGGGTCGAGACCCTTCTTCAGGCTAGTCAGGGAAATGGGAAACGAGAGATATAGACGCTGGTGTACAGAGATAAAGAACAATGAATGAAAGACATGCAAAAAAAGTAACGACGATAAAGGAAACAGGCCTTTGTTAGCTGGTTATTGGGTGAAGACGAGAAGCTGGTGCAACTTGGGTGGGGGAGGGAAGGTGACAATGGAGGAGACCTAGGACAGAAAGATCTGTGTAGGAATGGGAAGGAGAATTAAAGTGTTTAGCAACCGGGAGATCAGGTTGCTTCAGGCGGGCTGAGCGAAGGTGTTCAGCGAAACGATCGCCCAGTCTACGTTTGGTCTCGCTGAGTCCACATCTTGAACAACGGATACAGTAGATGAGGTTGGAGGAGGTGCAAGTGAACCTCTGCCTAACCTGAAAGGACTCAAGTGAACCTCTGCCTAACATGTTATCCGTTGCTAGTTGACAAAGGATGTAGGGGTGCTCGAATGAGGAGTAGTTAACGGCGTAGACACAAAAAGCTGGAGTAACTCAGCGGGACAGGCAGCATCTCTGCAGAAAAGGAACAGGTGACTTTTCGGGTCGAGACCCTTCTTCAGACTGAGAGACAGGGGAAAGGGAAACGAGAGATATAGATGGTGATGTAGAGAGATATAGAACAATTGAATTAAAGATATGCAAAAAAGTAACACTGATAAAGGAAACAGGCCGTTGTCAGCTGTGTGTTAGGTGAGAACGAGTTACAGACAATGAGACTCACCAAGATGACTTTGAAGCTGATGCGACTTGGGTGGGGGAGGGACAGAGAGAGAGGGGATGCTGGGGTTACTTGAAGTTAGAGAAATCAAAATTCATACCACTGGGTTGTAAGCTGCCCAAGTGAAATATGAGATGCTGTTCCTCCAATTTGTGTAAACTACCATCAGCAGTTTCTTCCAATACAAGGTAGTTAATGTTTCAGGTACGGGACCAGCCATGTCAGAGACTAATCAGTAAGGTCTGGATCCTTAAACATTCACTTTTTATTTTTCCACAGAAGCTACCTGAACTGTTCATTGTTTCTCGCACTTTCAGATTTCATTTTTCCAATATCTGCAGATTTGTAATAAAAGCAATAGGTAAATTGCAAGGATTTACAATAACCTTATATAGAGTCCATCCAGTTCCAATCAATTAGAGTGAAAATAATGGATCTCTAACTTAATTGTCAGGGTAAAATTCTTGCTGAGTTATATGAGTGATTAAACTAAACTCAGTTTAATCTCGCTCAATCCACCTGGGCCTTCGTGATCTCCCAGTTGCCAAACACTTTTAACTTCCCCCTCGCATTCCCACACCGACCTTTCTGTCCTGGGCCACCTCCACTGTCAGAGTGAGGCCAAATGCAACTTGGAGGAACAGCATCTCAGATTTCGCTTGAGCAGCTTATGGTATGAATATTGATTTCTCTAACTTCAAGCAACCCTTGCACCCCCTCTCTCTCCATCCCACCCCCACCCAAGTCGTTGTACTAGTTTCACTGTCGCCCTGGTGAGTTTCAATGCCTGTATAACTCGCCATCACCTGGCCCACAGCCAACAATGGCCTGGTTCCAAGGTCATCGTTATCTTTTTGGCATATCTTTCATTCATTTGAAGTTGGGATGTAATGTTAAAATTGTACAAGGCATTGGTGAGGCCAATTCTGGAGTATGGTGTACAATTTTGGTCGCCTAATTATAGGAAGGATGTCAACAAAATAGAGAGAGTACAGAGGAGATTTACTAGAATGTTGCCTGGGTTTCAGCAACTAAGTTACAGAGAAAGGTTGAACAAGTTAGGGCTTTATTCTTTGGAGCGCAGAAGGTTAAGGAGGGACTTGATAGAGGTCTTTAAAATGATGAGAGGGATAGACAGAGTTGACGTGGATAAGCTTTTCCCACTGAGAGTAGGGAAGATTCAAACAAGGGGACATGACTTGAGAATTAAGGGACAGAAGTTTAGGGGTAACATGAGGGGGAACTTCTTTACTCAGAGAGTGGTGGCTGTGTGGAATGAGCTTCCAGTGAAGGTGGTGGAGGCAGGTTCGTTTTTATCATTTAAAACTAAATTGGATAGTTATATGGACGGGAAAGGAATGGAGGGTTATGGTCTGAACGCAGGTGTATGGGACTGGGGGAGAATACGTGTTCGGCACGGACTAGAAGGGTCGAGATGGCCTGTTTCCGTGCTGTAATTGTTATATGGTTATATGGTTATGGTTATTTGTTCTATTTCTCTCTCCACCACCACCGTTAATATTTCCCTCTCCCCTAACTCTCAGTCTGAAGAAGGGTCTCAACCCAAAACGTCACTTCTTCCTTTTCTCTCCAAAGAGACTGCCTGTCCCGCTGAGTTACTCCAGCTGTTTGTGCCTATATTCGGTTTAAACCAGCATCTGCAGTTCCATCCTACAACATAAACTATATGCACTCTCTTGTGCTGGCCATTTTATTTATTTTTTATTATTTTTATTAGAAGCAATAGTTCAAAGATAAAACATTCGGCATCTAAGATTATAGAATTATTGTGTAGCTTCATTTTTAACCTTATAACCTGAAAATGAAAAAAGAAAAGAAAAAGAGAACAAGAGAGGGAAAAAGTGAGAAGTGAAAAGATAGGTCGAAAAAGCACAAAGAAAAGATGCCTAAACTACCAAAGTAGTGTGGCCAAAAAAAAAATAAAGATTAAAAAAAAATAAAAAAAATTGGAGATATACCTGCTGGACATTTTAATTGTGAACTTTCTACGTTTATGCAAACTCAAGCCTGCATGAGCTAACAATCACACAAATAGGACCTCATATTCCGCCTGGGTTGCTTGCGTCCGGATGGCATGAACATTGAATTCTCCCAGTTTTGCTAGCCCTTGCTGTCTCATCCCCTTCCTTAACCCTCGAGCTGTCTCCTCCCATCCCCCCGCCCTCGGGCTCCTCCTCCTCCCTTTTTCCTTCCTTCTCCCCCCCCACCCCCCATCAGTCTGAAGAAGGGTTTCGGCCCGAAACGTCGCCTATTTCCTTCGCTTCATAGATGCTGCTGCACCCGCTGAGTTTCTCCAGCATTTTTGTGTACCTTCGATCTTCCAGCATCTGCAGTTCCTGCTTGAACACACAAATAGGAAGTTGCCCAAGTGTGTTGACAAATCTTGCACAGAGGAAATTGAGCTTCTAACCAACAATTCAAGTTTATTGACCTTAGAGGAAATAATGTGGTTAACAATCGACATGGAAGGGGAGTTGTTGAGTGGATGGCAGAACTATGCTACTTTTTACACCACTGACAAAAGCTATTATTCAAGTTTTTGTCAGCTTGTTAACTTCCCTTTAACCTCTGCGGACAATAGGGATTAGACTCAGATCCAGTGGCCTGACCAGGGTTTGATCTCCCATGTGTTAAGCTCTGGCCCTTTTGGGTAATGTGTGTCACACAGTATTAATTACAGCATGGTCTCTTCACTGGTGTGTGAAGTGGCCG